>NC_043990.1:4725683-4763183 GCF_902150065.1 Myripristis murdjan
CCTCAACTACAGCTGGTGCCACAACCGCTGGTGCAACAACAGCAGCTGGTGCCATGACTGTGACAGCAACGACTGCAGCCGGGGACACAACAGTCGCAGAACCAACTGCAGGTGCAACAACCATAGCCGGGTCCCCAACTGCAGCTGGTGCCACAACCGCCACAGCAACAACAGCAGCGGGAGCCACAACTGCCACAGCAACTGGAGCCACAACTGTGGCAGCAACAACTGCAGCCGGGGCCACAACCACAGCCGGTGCAACAACCACAACAGCAACAACAACAGCCAGAGCCACAACCGCCACAGCAACAACAGCAGCCGGAGCCACAACCGCCACAGCAACAACAGCAGCCGGAGCCACAACTGCCACAGCAACAACCGCAGCCGGGGCCACAACTGCAGCCGGTGCCATAACTGCCACAGCAACAACTGCAGGTGCAACAACCATAGCCGGGTCAACAACTGCAGCCGGTGCCACAACTGCCGCAGCAACAACAGCAGCCGGGGCCACAAATGTGGCAGAAACAACGGCAGCTGGGGCCACAACTGTAGGTGCAACAACCGCAGCTGGGGCCACAACTGCAGCTGATGCCACAACCACTGGTGCAACAACGGCAGCTGGTGCCACGACTGCGACAGCAATGACTGCAGCCGGGGCCACAACTGTCGCAGCACAAACTGCAGGTGCAACAACCATAGCCTGGTCCACAACTGCAGCTGGTGCCACAACCGCCACAGCAACAACAGCAGCTGGAGCCACAACTGCCACAGCAACTGGGGCCACAACTGTGGCAGCAACAACGTCAACTAGTGGAACAACTGCAGCCGAGGCCACAACCGCAGCTGGGGACACAACTGCAGCTGGTGCCACAACCACAGGTGCAACAAGAGCAGCTGGTGCCACAAATGCAGCAGCAACAACAGCAACTGGAGCCACAACTGCGGCAGCAACAACTGCAGCCGGGGCCACAACCACAGCCAGTGCAACAACCACAACAGCAACAACAACAGCCAGAGCCACAACCACCACAGCAACAACAGCAGCCGGAGCCACAACCGCCACAGCAACAACAGCAGCCGGAGCCACAACTGCCACAGCAACAACCGCAGCCGGGGCCACAACTGCAGCCGGTGCCATAACTGCCACAGCAACAACTGCAGGTGCAACAACCATAGCCGGGTCAACAACTGCAGCTGGTGCCACAACCGCCACAGCAACAACAGCAGCGGGAGCCACAACTGCCACAGCAACTGGAGCCACAACTGCGGCAGTAACAACTGCAGCCGGGGCCACAACCACAGCCAGTGCAACAACCACAACAGCAACAACAACAGCCAGAGCCACAACCGCCACAGCAACAACAGCAGCCGGAGCCACAACCACCACAGCAACAACAGCAGCCGGAGCCACAACTGCCACAGCAACAACCGCAGCCGGGGCCACAACTGCAGCCGGTGCCATAACTGCCACAGCAACAACTGCAGGTGCAACAACCATAGCCGGGTCAACAACTGCAGCCGGTGCCACAACTGCCGCAGCAACAACAGCAGCTGGGGCCACAACTGTGGCAGAAACAACGGCAGCTGGGGCCACAACTGTAGGTGCAACAACCGCAGCTGGGGCCACAACTGCAGCTGGTGCCACAACCGCTGGTGCAACAATGGCAGCTGGTGCCACGACTGCGACAGCAATGACTGCAGCCGGGGCCACAACTGTCGCAGCACAAACTGCAGGTGCAACAACCATAGCCTGGTCCACAACTGCAGCTGGTGCCACAACCGCCACAGCAACAACAGCAGCTGGAGCCACAACTGCCACAGCAACTGGGGCCACAACTGTGGCAGCAACAACGTCAACTAGTGGAACAACTGCAGCCGAGGCCACAACCGCAGCTGGGGACACAACTGCAGCTGGTGCCACAACCACAGGTGCAACAAGAGCAGCTGGTGCCACAAATGCAGCAGCAACAACAGCAACTGGAGCCACAACTGCGGCAGCAACAACTGCAGCCGGGGCCACAACCACAGCCAGTGCAACAACCACAACAGCAACAACAACAGCCAGAGCCACAACCGCCACAGCAACAACAGCAGCTGGAGCCACAACTGCCACAGCAACAACAGCAGCCGGAGCCACAACTGCCACAGCAACAACCGCAGCCGGGGCCACAACTGCAGCCGGTGCCATAACTGCCACAGCAACAACTGCAGGTGCAACAACCATAGCCGGGTCAACAACTGCAGCCGGTGCCACAACTGCCGCAGCAACAACAGCAGCCGGGGCCACAACTGTGGCAGAAACAACGGCAGCTGGGGCCACAACTGTAGGTGCAACAACCGCAGCTGGGGCCACAACTGCAGCTGGTGCCAAAACCGCTGGTGCAACAATGGCAGCTGGTGCCACGACTGCGACAGCAATGACTGCAGCCGGGACCACAACTGTCGCAGCACAAACTGCAGGTGCAACAACCATAGCCTGGTCCACAACTGCAGCTGGTGCCACAACCGCCACAGCAACAACAGCAGCTGGAGCCACAACTGCCACAGCAACTGGGGCCACAACTGTGGCAGCAACAACGTCAACTAGTGGAACAACTGCAGCCGAGGCCACAACTGCAGCTGGGGACACAACTGCAGCCAGGGCCACAACCGCAGCCGGTGCAACAACCACAACAGCAACAACAACAGCCAGAGCCACAACCGCCACAGCAACAACAGCAGCCGGAGCCACAACCGCCACAGCAACAACAGCAGCCGGAGCCACAACTGCCACAGCAACAACTGCAGCCGGGGCCACAACTGCAGCCGGTGCCACAACCGTCACAGCAACAACAATTGCTGGGGCCACAACTGCCACAGCAACAACAGCAGCTGGGGCCACAAATGCGGCAGAAACAACTGCAGGTGGTGCCACAACTGCAGCAGCGACAACAGCAAATGGTGTCACAACTGTCACAGCAACAACAGTAGCTGGGGCCATGACCACTGCAGCAACAACTGCAGGTGCAACAACCGTAGCCGGGGCCACAACTACCACAGCAACAACTGCAGATGCAACAACTGCACCTGGGGCCACAACTGTAGGTGCAACACCCGCAGCCAGGGCCACAAATGCAGCTGGTGCCACAACCACTGGTGCAACAACAGCAGCCGGGGCCACAACTGTGGCAGAAACAACGGCAGCTGGTGCCACAACTGCAGGTGCAACAATCACAGCCGGGTTAACAACTGCAGCCAGTGCCACAACCGCCACAGCAACAACAGCAGCTGGAGCCACAACTGCCGCAGCAACAACAGCAGCCGGGGCCACAACTGCCACAGCCATAACGGCAGCTGGGGCCACAACCGCAGCAACAACAACAGCAGCTGGTGCCACAACTGCAGCAGCGATGACAGCAAATGGTGCCACAACTGTCGCAGCAACAACCATACCCGGGGCCACAACTGCAGCTGGTGCCACAACCACAGGTGCAACAACAGCAGCTGGTGCCACAAATGCAGCAGCAACAACAGCAGCCGGTGCCACAACTGTCGCAGCAACAACTGCAGCCGGGGCCACAACTGCAGCAGCAACAACAGCAGCCATGACCACAACTGCAGCTGGTGCCACAACTGCTGAAACAACAACTGCAGCTAGTGCCACAACCGCCACAGCAACAACAGCAGCTGGAGCCACAACTGCCGCAGCAACAACAGCAGATGGGGCAACAACTGCCACAGCAACACCGCCAGCTGGGGCCACAACGACAGCAGCAACAACAGCAGCTGGTGCCACAACTGTCGCAGCAACAACCGCAGCCAGGGTCACAACTGTTGCAGCAATAACTGCAGCCAGGCCCACAACTGCAGGTGCAACAACCACAGGTGCAACAACCGCAGCCGGGGCCACAACCGTAGGTGCAACAACTGCAGCCAGTGCCACAACTGCAGCTGGTGCTACAACCACAGGTGCAACAACAGCAGCTGGTGCCACAACTGCTGCAGCAACAACTGCAGCCGGTGCCACAGCCACTGCAGCAGTAGCAACAGCAGCCAGGGCCACAACTGCAGCTGGTGCCACAACCACAGGTGCAACAACTGTAGCCGGGGCCACAACCACTGCAGCAACAACTTCAGCTGGTGCCACAACTGCAGCAGCAGCAACAGCCGCTGGGCCCATAACTGCAGCTGGTGCCACAACCACTGCAGCAACAACATCAGCTGGTACCACAACTGTCACAGCAACAACTGCAGCAGGGGCCACAACCACCGCAACAGCAACCACAGGTGCAACAACAGCAGCTGGTGCCACAACTGCTGCAGCAACAACTGCAGCCGGTGCCACAGCCACTGCAGCAGTAGCAACAGCAGCCAGGGCCACAACTGCAGCTGGTGCCACAACCACAGGTGCAACAACTGTAGCCGGGGCCACAACCACTGCAGCAACAACTTCAGCTGGTGCCACAACTGCAGCAGCAGCAACAGCCGCTGGGCCCATAACTGCAGCTGGTGCCACAACCACTGCAGCAACAACATCAGCTGGTACCACAACTGTCACAGCAACAACTGCAGCAGGGGCCACAACCACCGCAACAGCAACTGCAGGTGCAACAACCGTAGCCGGTGTCACACCTGCCACAGCAACAACAGCAGGTGCAACAACCGCAGATGGGGCCACAACTGCAGCTGGTGCCACAACCGCAGGTGCAACAACTGCAGCTGGTGCCACAACCGCAGGTGCAACATCTTCAGCTGGTGCCACAACTGCCACAGCAACAACAGCTGGTGCCACAACTGCATCTGGAGCAACCACTTCAGCACCAACAACAGCAGGTGGTGCCACAACAGAATCTGGTGTCATAACTGCAGCAGCAACAACTGCAGCTGGTCTCGCAACAGCCGCAGCAACAACCGTAGGTGGGGCCACAACAGCAACTGGTGCCACAACTGCATCTGGAGCCACAACTGCATCTGAAGCTACCACTGCAACAGCTACAACAGCAGCAGGTGCCACAACTGTGTCTGGAGCCACATCTGCAACACCAACAACAGCAGCTGGCACCACAACTGCATCTGGAACTACCACCGCAGCACCAACAACAGCAGCTGGTGCCACAACTGCATCTGGAGCTACCACTGCAGCACCAACAACAGCAGCTGGTGCCACAACTCCAGCTGGAACTACCACCGCAGCACTAACAACAGCAGCTGGTACCATGACCACAGCTGGTGCCACAACTGCATCTGGAGCTACCACTGCCGCACCAACAACAGCAGCAGGTGCCACAACTGCAGCTAGTGCCACAACTGCTTCTGGAGCTACCACTGCAGCACCAACAGCAGCTGGTGCCACAACTGGATCTGGAGCTACCACTGCAGCATCAACAACAGCAGCTGGTGCCACAACTCCAGCTGGAACTACCACCGCAGCACCAACAACAGCAGCTGGTGCCACAACTGCATCTGGAGCTACCACTGCAGCACCACCAACAGCAGCTGGTGCCACAACTCCAGCTGGAACTACCACCGCAGCACCAACAACAGCAGCTGGTGTCACAACAGAATCTGGTGCCACAACTGCAGTAGTAACAACAGCAGCTGGTGCCACAACTGCAGCTAGTACCACAACTGCATCTGGAGCTACTACTTCAGCACCCACAACAGAATCTGGTGCCATAACTGCAGCAGCAACAACTGCAACTGGGGCAATGACTGCCATTGGAGCCACAACTGCATCTGGAGCTACCACCGCAGCAGCAACAACAGCAGCTGGTGCCACAACAGCCGCAGCAACAACCGTAGGAGGGGTCACAACAGCAGCTGGTGCCACAACTGCATCTGGAGCCACAATTGCATCTGAAGCTACCACTGCTACAGCAACAACAGCAGCTGGTGCCACAACAGCAGCAGCAACAACCTTAGCTGGGGCCACAACTGCAGCTGGTGCCACGACCACAGGTGCAACATCTTCAGCTGGTGCCACAACTGCCACAGCAACAACAGCTGGTGTCACAACTGTATCTGGAGCAACCACGTCAGCACCAACAACAGCAGGTGGTGCCACAACAGAATCTGCTGCCATAACTGCAGCAGCAGCAACAACTGCAGCTGGTCTCACAACAGCCACAGCAACAACCGTAGGTGGGGCCACAACAGCAGCTGGTGCCACAACTGCATCTGGAGCCACAACTGCATCTGAAGCTACCACTACAACAGCAACAACTGCTTCTGGAGCTACCACTGCAGCACCAACAACAGCAGGTGCCACAACTGGATCTGGAGCTACCACTGCAGCACCAACAACAGCAGCTGATGCCACAACTCCAGCTGGAACTACCACCGCAGCACCAACAACAGCAGTTCGTGCCACAACCACAACTGGTGCCACAACTGCTTCTGGAGCTACCACTGCAGCACCAACAACAGCAGGTGCCACAACTGGATCTGGAGCTACCACTGCAGCACCAACAACAGCAGCTGATGCCACAACTCCAGCTGGAACTACCACCGCAGCACCAACAACAGCAGTTCGTGCCACAACCACAACTGGTGCCACAACTGCATCTGGAGCTACCCCTGCAGCACCAACAACAGCAGCAGGTGCCACAACTGTGTCTGGAGCCACATCTGCAACACCAACAACAGCAGCTGGTGCCACAACTGCATCTGGAGCTACCACTGCAGCAACAGCAACAGCAGCTGGTACCATGACCACAGCTGGTGCCACAACTGCATCTGGAGCTACCACTGCCGCATCAACAACAGCAGCAGGTGCCACAACTGCAGCTGGTGCCACAACTGCAGCTGGAGCTACCACTGCAGCACCAACAACAGCAGCTGGTACCATGACCACAGCTGGTGCCACAACTGCATCTGGAGCTACCACTGCCGCATCAACAACAGCAGCAGGTGCCACAACTGCAGCTGGTGCCACAACTGCTTCTGGAGCTACCACTGCAGCACCAACAACAGCTGGTGCCACAACTGAATCTGGAGCTACCACTGCAGCACCAACAACAGCAGCTGATGCCACAACTCCAGCTGGAACTACCACCGCAGCACCAACAACAGCAGTTCGTGCCACAACCACAACTGGTGCCACAACTGCATCTGGAGCCACATCTGCAACACCAACAACAGCAGCTGGTGCCATACCTGCATCTGGAGCTACCACTGCAGCAACAGCAACAGCAGCTGGTACCATGACCACAGCTGGTGCCACAACTGCAGCTGGAGCTACCACTGCTGCATCAACAACAGCAGCAGGTGCCACAACTGCAGCTGGTGCCACAACTGCAGCTTCTGGAGCTACCACTGCAGCACCAACAACAGCTGGTGCCACAACTGGATCTGGAGCTACCACTGCAGCACCAACAACAGCAGCTGATGCCACAACTCCAGCTGGAATTACCACCGCAGCACCAACAACAGCAGTTCATGCCACAACCACAACTGGTGCCACAACTGCATCTGGAGCTACCCCTGCAGCACCAACAACAGCAGCAGGTGCCACAACTGTGTCTGGAGCCACATCTGCAACACCAACAACAGCAGCTGGTGCCACAACTGCATCTGGAGCTACCACTGCAGCAACAGCAACAGCAGCTGGTACCATGACCACAGCTGGTGCCACAACTGCATCTGGAGCTACCACTGCCGCATCAACAACAGCAGCAGGTGCCACAACTGCAGCTGATGCCACAACTGCTTCTGGAGCTACCACTGCAGCACCAACAACAGCTGGTGCCACAACTGCTTCTGGAGCTACCACTGCAGCACCAACAACAGCTGGTGCCACAACTGGATCTGGAGCTACCACCGCAGCACCAACAACAGCAGCTGGTGTCACAACAGAATCTGGTGCCACAACTGCAGTAGCAACAACAGCAGCTGGTGTCACAACAGAATCTGGTGCCACAACTGCAGTAGCAACAACAGCAGCTGGTGCCACAACAGCAGCAGCAACAACCTTAGCTGGGGCCACAACTGCAGCTGGTGCCACAACCACAGCAGTAACAACAACGGCTGGGGCTACAATTGATTCAGGAACAACCTCAGTTGGGGCCACAACTGCAGCAGTAACAACTGCAGCTGGGGGCGCAACTGCAGCTGCCACAACAACCGCTGGAGCCACAACTGCTGCCTCTTCTGCAATCAACAACAAACTGAGTCTCCTTATGGTCATATTTGTCATAACAAACATGCTCCAGTGGGTTTGTTGAAATTAAAGACAGTGATTTTTCTTAACTGAGGATGTCAAGGTTTAATTTATTATTATTTTTGTATATGTTCTTTATCCATTCATGCATTTGTGAGAAATACAATACAATTTCATTTATTGTGCGTGCATGTGTGTTTTTGAGAAATAGAAAGACAGAGAATCTAATAATAACCATTTTGTATTTTCCACTGATTTTGTATTATATGTAAATTTCAAATGAATAAAGTGAGTATGACAGTTTTTTTGTGTCTCATGTTTTCTCATTCACTGACACACATATGAGGCCACTGCTATTAGATAGATAGATAGACAGACAGACAGACAGACAGACAGACAGACAGACAGATAGATACATAGATAGATAGACAGATAGATAGATAGATAGATAGATAGATAGATAGATAGAAAAGTAATTTAGATTTGAGAATGCACCAGCTGCAGTTGCAGTTGCATTTAACCTGATATCATGCCTCCCCTATAAATAGCTATTTAGTGGCCATTAAAATTTGATCTTTTTGCTATTCTAAACTGCATCTGATTGTCATGGAGTACATTTATGCATGGAGTACATTTATGCATAATTTTAAGTAAATATGAACTTAACCACAAATATCAACAGGCTGGGAAGTGAAAATGCAGAATAACAAACGCTCATCATTGTTCTTTATTTCACATGGTTGGATGATTTTCACCATAATGAATGTGACTGGTTGAGATCTGACCGTCCAAACAAGTAGATCCCGGTGTGTCACAATAAATAGTGTATTCATCAGCTCGCTCCACTCATCAGCTGGTTCCTCCCATGAGGTGTGTCCTTTGTACGTATTGTCCTCGAGTAACTGTGCAGGCAGGTATGAGAACAATGACAAGGTGTGATGGTGAATCAGTGTGAAATAGCCTTATTGAGAGCAAAATCATGGGTGGATGATTTAGTGTCATGCTGTGAAGACTTTTTTCATCAGTTCAATGTGTCTGACAATAAAGACAATGTGTATGCACAAACAGTACATATGCACAAATCTGTGCTTAAACCACTGGAGAGACTCTATCTATCTGTCTCTATCAATCCCCCCACCCCCCACCCCACCCATGACATACAGAAAGTATGCACAGGCATTTTCAGTAACATACTTACATTTCAGTTATTACTAGCCCATGCAATGTCTGTATTAGACATTGTGTTTAACATGTTTATTGTCCTCTTACTAGTTAAGTAATAAACTCTGGCAGCTGGCAACACAAAACACAAAAGTAAAAAAACACATTTTAAGGTCAGGAATATATAGAAATACAAATCTGTATTCGCAACTTCTGAAATATTTGCAATATGTCTGAGCGTGTTTTCCTATCTCTCTCGCTTACTGTCTCCCACACAAACTAATAAGCCTGGAGAGCTAATAACTAGATGAAATATGGGACAAATGCCTGAAAAGATAACACATTACATGTCATATAATAATACACTTCACTGTATTTGATGGCAAGACTGTGTGCAGACCGGCTGTGTAGACGGTGATTTAACTCTCATACCTTACATTCATGAGTGTCATCAGCTGTTTACTGCTTTGGCAGATAAGCAGACATGCGGTGGAGGATGCTGTATTATGAGATAGTTTAGACAGATAATTATTAAAATTATTTATCAATGCAATAGTGCAAGGAAGTGGAACAGTGGAATTGGATCAGACAGCCCTGTCTCATGGGAGATCATGCAATATTTAATCTAGAGATTTGTGTCCATGGACATGAATTGTCCATTTTTTTTATGTGCATATGGACACAAATCAAATTCCTTTCTGTGAAAAGACAGGAATTTATTTTGTGTCCATGAAGGGTCTAAATTTTGGTCGCTTTAGTCAACAAAAACAGGTGGCAAAAGGTTAAGCTTAGAGAAAGGTCGGGGCCATTTAGCTGCAGCTGGTCATTCTGTCACAGAGATTTTCACCGGTACAGTTATGTTTACTTTTCATACTTGTAAACTAATGGTTACATCCTTGTAGACATGTCAGTACATTCAGTGGAATGACGAGATACAATTGTTTGTTAATAACTGGTTTCACACCCATGATACACAACTTTACTGAAGGCATGTGACAATTTGTCATCAAGCAATTGTGCAACCATGCCAGCTCGGTGCACAACCTGCAGTGACAAATTCCTTCCTTCCTGCTTTTACAGGGAACAGAAAAGTTGGTTGGCACTGGATATTCAGGTTATAAAGAGATACACCCAAAACAAGGCGGACCCCTGTTTTATGAGTGCTATTCAAAGAGATTAGAAGCAACATGAAAAACTGGCAGCATAACACCTGCAGACAACTTCTGGCATGTCACAGTTATGTAGTTGATGTCGGAGGATTATAATAGCAAATTATATGGTTCAGCCTCATGTTTGATGCCATAAAATTTTGGAATCGGCTCCAAAGTCAAAACTATAACATATGGAGGTGCAAGCTGATCCTGTAACATAAGGTCCAAGTCACCGGCGACCCCTGTTTCCTTCCAGGTTGTCAGTGTGGACGTGGCAGAGGACTACCAGTACCTGGGACCTGGAGTCATGAAGGTGGCGCTCTCCAGGCTGCACAATCCCTCAATCTACCCACTACCCACTCACCCCATCCATCCTGCTCCCCTCCCCAACCTAAGCTCCACCCTTCACTCTCTGGTTGCCCCTTCCACCACACACACTTTGGCCCATCACACCTTTATATTTAGGCTCATTAACCCCTCTCATTCAAACTCTCTCCCCTTCAAAGACACACCAGCCTCCGCCCCATCTTGTTCTGTCCTAATGATGATTATTTTTTTACTCTTATTACCCAGTATGTGTTGCATTGTATTGTATTGTCACCTTACTGCACAAAAAGACAATAAACTGGACCAGACTAAGAGCTCTGAAGCCCTCTACAAGAAGTGCCAGAGCTGTCTCTACTTTCTGAGGAGGCTGAGGTCCTTCGACGTCTGCCGGACGAGGCCGAGGATGTTTTATGAGTCTGTTTGCTGCAGCGTGCTGGGGCAGCAGGTTGAGGGCAGCCAACAAACTGACCTGCAAGGCCAGAGACGCTGTGGTTGTGGAGCTGGACTCTCTTGAGAGAGAGTCCAGAGAGGAAGACGCTGTCCAAACTATGTGGCTTCTTGGACAGTGTCTCCCACCCTCTCCATGATGCACTGGTCAAGCAAAGGACTCCCTCCTCTCTGTGGCCATCAGACTCTTTATCACCTCCTGTGGACAGTCAGACACTCAGAGTTAACAACCTGCATAACTGTGCACCATTTGAACTGTTCATTTTACCATTTAACTTTGCAATAACTTACACCTGTAGGACCTGACAACAATTCAACAGTACAATATCCCTGTGTACATATTATACCCTTTTGTACATATGTTCAATTTCTTATTTCTGTATTTATTGCAATATTTTGTAGGGTTAATTAATTCACATAATGCACATACATTTGATACAACTTTACACACAATGCATATACTTTTTTACACAGTTGTAAGGCACATATTTTTTATATTTCTTCTCTGTTCCTTGTACTTTAAATCTTCTGCAATTGCAACTGACCCAATTTCGCCTCGGGGATCAATAAAGTATTTCTGATTCTGATTCTGATTCTAAATAGTGTAACACATAAGTACATAATAAACTATTATGGTTGAATGATAATAGACATTTACACTTGATATTTACAAGTTCATGGCTCACATTTGCCTAGCAACCGTCAGGCAGTCAGAGACAGAAACAGATAAAGCTGATAAACCCATAAATGGGATTCAAAGAGGAATTTTTCTTGTTGTTGTTTTGCATTTTCAAATTCTTGCTAGTTTATCTCTGGCTAAGAAAGATCTGTGCAAGAGACAAAGAGGGAAGGGTTGATTTTTGATTGTTGTTTACTTTAAAATTCTTTAAAACTTTCAAATTCCTCAAAAGTTGCTAACCCTTGCTTTAAAGGCATGTGTGGAATTTACATTTCTGGAATTGATTCTTGTAATTAATGTCAGAGTTATGGAATCGACTCTCAATTCCCAGTGCTTGCAATAGAGGAATCAGTACACAAGGGAGTGTGGATTTCTTTTGGTGCATGAATAACTCAAAACTCGTCACTTATCATCACTTATTTGTGTATGAAACACTTTCTCTCTCACTGGGTAAACTTGAAACTGAATTGTCACTGAGCTAAAAACAACGCTGCTTTTCTCAGTTCCTGAAAGGTCGACATTTTGGAGATACGAGGTTTTCACACAATGTTCATGATGTGTTATTAGCAGAGAGGAAGCAGACTTTTTTATTGATGGTCGTGCAAGTCACAGCTCCGTGTCGCCAGGAGTTTTAAACCACATTTTACACACAGGCCTTCATTACAGGAGGCTCATGTGGCAATCTTAATCATGATCATGTTTACAAAAGACTGAAAGAGCAACAGCATGCCTGAGAATGACGTTCTTTAGTCACTAAAAATACATCTCCAGCTGTGACTTGTTTATTCAAACGTCAAAGTTATTGAAGAATATGTTTTGGTTGGGCCTGCAGCATAGTTGTGTGGTTCAGTTTTGTTGCATTCCATAGAGAAAATATCAACGCCTTTACGTCAGAGCAGTGCAATGTCTGCACCTTAGTAACACTCTATGGAAATTACAGGTGTATGTGTGTGTGTGTGTACGTGCATGTTTGTGCATACTGGCATGCGGGCGAGTGCAGGCACCTCCGTCTATGTGACCTGAACAATTCAGACATTGTAATTTTAGACTCACATGTTCCTTAAAGGTATTTTAAGGATAAATATAGCTTCTAGTAGAAGGTAGTTTACAGATATGATACTGTATAAAACACACACACACACATATGTTTGAAAAAATTAGTCACCTCCTGTGACAAAACAGGCGAACAAAGAGAAGGAATTTGGTCACAGGATTTTGACGTTAGTGGAGGGTGTGTTTGCAAATGAATGCAAATAAATCCAAGAAAGAACTGCGGGTTTATTGTTTGCACTAATAACAACCTGTTCTCCACATTTTTCATTACACCTGTAAACTTTCATCAACGCTAAAACCAAAACTACATACAGGCTAAACTGAAACTAGAGATTTTTAACCTTAAAGTGCCAAACTTTTTTAATTTCATTATACAACCTGTTGTATAATGACCAATAAACTTCCTTGTATCCTTGTATCCTTGTAAACTAAAAACTATAACCTTTCAATACAGAGTATGTTATAAGAGTAAGAACTGATGAAAAATCCAAAAATATTATGACCCTGGTAAAGATACAGTGGGGGAAAATTGCTAAAAATAATTATTGTGCTTCTGCTGGATTACAGATCCATGCATTTCTTTCCTTGCGATTGGCATAGATTTAACTAAATCAATTAGGGAAAATGGCTTCATGAAAAGTGCAAATGTCCCTGGTATTTTGTAGCTGAATTCCACATTTTGTCCCGAAGCAGCTGCCCGGTGCACTGACAGGCTGAACACACAGGAAACATTTGGATCCCAGTGCCGCTCCACAACATTGCTGAGGGACTTACTGATATCTGACGCTTTACGGCTGCTATATGCAAATAACATTTTATGTTCTGCATGTACACATCGACAAGAAAACTGTGAATTTATCCTGATCAGATTCCATGTGGTTTCTCTCCTCATCTTTCTGGATGAAACGTTTGTGTTCATGGTTTGAAATTAACCCATCGTGTCCGTTTCAAAAAAAATAACAAACAGATACATGTAATGAAAACAGAAAAATGTGGGAGCCAAAGGACATGTTTGGAAATAATTCATTTAACACCTGTCAGTCTCAAATGAACTGACAGGTGTCTTGATATGGGACTGCAACTATACCTGGGATTTCATCTTTTCTTTTGTAAAACATTACTTTTGTAATGTTTGTAAAAGTAGAATAAAACGTATAAAGGTCTTTTTAGTTGTAATTCAACTAAATAAAAGACATAACTTTTCACTGATGTAGCATTATATAAATGTAGGCCTCTACCACCTGAAATTTAATTAGCCAAAAACTTTTGAGCTCCGATTTAAAATTTCACCAAAGTTGCTCCAAACTTAGATTTTTTTTCCTTTTTTTTTTTTTTTGCTGTGATGTTGTTTTACAGCTGCAGAATCACATCAAACAGAAAAGATCTACACGCCTCGTGTATCATTTTAGACACATTTCCCTGGAATTCAGCAGCACACATTTGGTATTTTTGATAACCTCAGGCTCTCTGCTAGAATTTAAAATATTATTTATAGGTTTGAGTAAAACTCGACCATGCAACAACAACAACAAAGCCCACCATGGTTGCAGCAGCACTGAAGAGGTTAAAGTTAGGAGTTAGGGTTAGCGAGTGACGTCAGCAGCACTGGAGGGGGAGCTGGTGTCTTTACATGAGCACAACTTGGCAGCAACAGCTCTGCAAGGCCTATAATTAGAAAGATTAACACTGTGACAAACAGAGAATAATTATTATGAGTAATATTATTATTATTGTTATTTACAAAACAGGACGGGTGACGCAGGTGGGGCTGCTGTGCCTTTGTACGTCCTGTGACTTAACAGGAGGTAAACAAGAGAACGGCAGATGATTCATTGACTTTTGAAATTTTTTCACGTATGTACAGAACATAATATTACGGCCTCAGGAAGAATGCAGGTTCAGCTTGCCTCCAACAGGTATTTATAGGCCATATACGTAGAACTTGATTCATCAAGTTCACCTGCTTGTTTCCCAACACTCCACTCACCAACCAGGCCTGCTGTGTAATAGAGTCAAAATGTGGTCAGCCCACATTTTGATGTCAACCCCTGGCAGTAAATAGTGGCGTGTCGCTCGCTGACTCGATCAAAATATGCAGAGGCTTGTGTAACTGTGGCCTGTTAGCGGAGCTCAGGTGTGTCAAGGTGCGGAGTTTGTTTGAGATCGTATCTAAAGGCTTGTCATTGTTTAGATGACACTGGTGACCCCAGAAGAAGAGGAAGGAAAAAATCCCCCTGTTCAATAAAGATAAAGAGACTTTCCTCTTGAGACCGAGCTCAAGAGGAAAGAGTCGGAGTTGTGAATTTGCAGATACGGATCAAAAGAACAGGTGAGATATTGTCTGATTACAAGAGTCGGATTTCAGTAACAATAACCAAATCAAAACAAGCAGTAAATCAGCCCTCTGTCGTCTTAATAAATAAATAAATAAATAAATAAATAAATAAAGTAAGCATTTTTGAGATATTTGTGTGCAAGAGGAAAATTTTTGCCCGCTGGTGATGCTTGAGGGAATGTCATGGGGTCAACAGATTTCAAGCTCAAGGTCAGTGGGTTTCAAAGTGAGGTCTGGGGACCTCCCCTGGGGTCCTTGAGGGTTTTGCAGGTGGTCCTCAGGAAAATACAAGTCTAATTTCACCAATATTCACCATAATTTATTACAACACACACACACACACACACACGCACACACACAATAAAATAACATTATGTTTCAGTTGTATTATTCTGAATCTGCTTGTCAGTGTTAAAGGACAACATCTTAAGACCAAATCAGAATATCTTGTTATGTTGGTAGGAAGGGCAAAATCATTTCTAATGGGTTGTTTTCAGTTTGATGGACAGATTTGGAGAAATCAGCGAACAACTGTCAGATGAACCTAAAGACACGGTCAGTCTGTTTGCTGACAGGCTTTTGCTTCATGTCCATGAAAGAGCTGAGAGTCAAGTGTCGCTTTCTTGATCCTGCTGAGCCGAGCTGCCAAAAACAAGACCTGGCAGCAGTGAGTTCACGTTTTTGTTAAAGCTGTGGAGGTTTTCCAAGATTTTGGCAGTTTTTGTGGGACATTATGGGACAAATCGCCCTAATGTTTTGAAGTATAAGCATTAACTGCCTCCATGTATTCACTCTGCTGTGTGACCAAATGCAGTTTTATACTGATACTCGATGTTTTATTCACTGCCGGCTGCCTCCTCGTCCTCTGCAGTCCCACACACATCACTACACCACATGCACTGCAGCCCTGTGTGTGCAGCCAAACCACCACAAAACAACTTATCAGTTTACCCTATAAAGCCTGAACTATGAAAATTCCATTTTTTTGATATTGAACCCTTTATTTAGTCCTATAACAAAAAAAAAAAAAAAAAAAAAAAAAAATATATATATATATATATATATATATATATATATATATATAAATTAAAAATATGTTATTACACGACCTTTCTGGTGTATGATATATGATATGTACTTGAAGTGCCAATGGTCCAGGGTGAACAGGGGAAGTGTTCAAAGGTATACAACAGTATTTTGGTCAAGTATTGATTAAACTGAAAACAAAAAACGGAATTGAAAATGTGTATCATATATGATACAAATGGCTTTATAGGGTTAAAGATTTTGCAGCTGCTTTCATCATACTGACTACCTACATGTTTTTTTTTGGTATTCGTCTTCCTTTTCCTCATCCTCTGAATCCTCACTCTTGCCGTTCATGTCACCATCCTGACCCACTGCGTCCTCTTCATCCTCTTCATCTTCCTCACTTGTTCCCTCATCTGATTCAGTTGAGCCTGAACCCGTCGCTTCCTGGGTTTTGAGAGAAATTCCCCCGTAAAGACTCATACGTTGATAAGTTACAACTGAATTATTTGTAACATCTAATGATATAAAATGACTAATTCAATAAAAAATTTGCATTTAAAATTAAAACAAATAATTCACAATGTCTTGACTGTAAGTTCTATTGATGTTCTGTACTTTGCAGGCTTCAAAACATTAGCGTCAGCATCGGTTGATAATGTTTTGTTCTGTTTTTTGTACCCCTATTAGTATCCTCAGAGATACAGGCGATTTTCTCAATCTGAAAATGCAATTCAGAATTTAATTTGGCATAAAAAAAATCCCAAAATAATCTTCCCAAGATATATCTTGAGAAGATTATTTTGGGATTTTTTTGAACCTTTGAATTTGTAGAAATGCATACTCTTAACTCAGAGGCGTTGACTTTCTAGCCCTCCAGCCATTTTCCTGCAAAAGAAATGTCACATGACCAGGCTAGTTAACCCATCCTGCCAGACCATATTTCCAGACAGATTTCATCGTTCCTCCTATCAAATGTCTGTATCCCCCAGGAAACCGTGCTCTGGCATTTTTAACCTCTGTGTTAAAATCTCTTTAAATGTCGCTGTTAGTTGCTGCCTTGAAGGGCCTCCGCTTGTCTGTCAACTCCTGGTTGTGCTGCTGTCACGCGTGTGTGTGTGTGTGTGTGTGTATGTGCAGGTGTGTGCAGGTGTGTGCATGTGTTTGGGTGTACTTGGCTCGACTCGAGGTGCCGCAGCCACTTCCTGTCCAAAACAAACATCAGACGCAAGGTACCGTAACCACATCAGCGTTCAGGTGCCGCGCTCAAACATCCTACTTCTTTCAGAAAGCCAAGCATGACTTGCTTTGGTGTCAAATTCTTTATCTGCTGTGACGTTTCCTGGCATCGCTGTCACTGCACACACCTGACAGGTACGGCTGGGCGAGACCACAAAATTCAGTAGAGAAACAGAGAAAGTTTCGGTGTCACTTGACTCCTTGATTTCTTAAACTGTGACATCAACAGGCGTCAGAAAACTCTGACACACTCCTCACACACACACACACACACACACACACACACACTGGTGTCTGTCTGGAGCCGACAGGTTGAAGTAAAACCCCGGGGGGAAAAACAATCTCCGTCTTAACAAAGTGATTTTGTCTCAACTTCAGTGTTAAAATCTTTTTCTCCTCTTCAAACAAGGTAAAAAAAATCTGCTTGAGTCAAGTGTCATTGATACTAGTGGCTGATCTGCTTTATTCTGCCTGGGTTCAACAGATTTATGCTTATTCCCAGAAAAAAAAAATCCTGAAACAAGTGAAATAGCACTGGACACAAGAGAGATTATCTCATCCCACTTCACTGTATTTGAAGAAAAAATAGATTTTACTGAGGATGAGACTACAGAACTAGAGACTTGGGAAATGCTCTAGCATAAGCATAAGCATAAGTATAATAGTAATAATAATAATAGCCACACAAATTTTGGCTATTATTTAATATTATAATGATTATTTTATTTTTTCCACACAAGATGCAAAATGAAAATCAGAGAACCGTATGAGCATGCTTTGTAAAAATATATCTTAAAATCTTTATGTAAGAGTTTTAAAAAAAATCACATTGCAATTAAATGAACAATTACAACATTTTGTCTTTTCTTCTTTTCACAGGCCTGCCTGAGTGGGTTAAAATTCAGTTATCCCTGAGTTTATTACCAGAGTTATTATCAAATGTCTTCCTCTTTTTGACCTCTTTTTTGTTAAACATTAGATTATTTTTCCCGTGATTTTTATAGAAATGCATGAACTAATTAATGGCCTGAGCTTACATGTTTGTTTACGGAATTTTTTTTTTTTTTTTTGGCAGCTCAATTTCTAAACATGTTGTTTGTCTGGTGAATCAGTTCTGCAAGCCAAAAATAATCACTGAAAATAAAAACAGTCGCAGTCAGTGGCTGCTTTCAGGCTGATGGACACAATCAGCTGGGATTTAAGTGTCTTGCTCAAGGGCGGCTTACTGCTGGTTCCTGGCATTTGTCATTCAAATCGCTCCCACTTCCTCAACCAGATTCACTCGTTCACCCAGTTTTATATCAGCACCCTTTCATTAGGCTTTTACTGCTGGTGGAGCCTCAGTTCGGTCAGCTTTCTGCTATTAGTTACATTTTATACTTTCCTGTATCTCACATTTCCACAGTTTTCCCTGGAGCAAGTAGGAGCTAAAGGAAAATTTCATTGTGCGATCCTCCAACACAATTATCCGCCATCATTTTGAGATATGAACGCAGTCCAGGAGTTTTGTGTTTTGTGCGTTAAATTTTTTGGTCTCACTTTCTGAAGTTGCCGATTTCCTTTCCTTGTCATTTCCCACAATGCCCTTTGACACCCTGAGAACGGATGTGAATGTGTTGCGTTCTCCTACAAGAGGAGAAAGTGACAGCAGAGCGAGGGCAAGAAAGCAAGAGTCAAGAGAGTCAAAAGACAGTAATTTACACGCCTCACGCTGCCCTTGAGGTCGCAAACAAAAATGTCAGCTTATAAAATCTTCACAAATACACGAACACCCCAATTCCTCCGTTTATTTCACCAAATTAAACCATCTTTCTCTCTCTCTAACTGCAGGTTTGCACTTTTGAATGAGCCCACACAACATTATGTGCCACCCCAAAATCCAGTTTCAACAGAAAACACATAAAATCAAGGAAGAAAGCCTGCATTTTCATGACTAAATCTCCTGGTTTAATGCATGAGGGCTGTGCCGCCATGAGACCGGTGAGGTGTGTGAGGTGTGTGAGGTGTGTGCTGGCTCTCTGAGGAGGTTTTGAGCCCTTCATAAACACCTTCCCGAAGCCTGCAAGCCTGCAATCCGCACTTTAGGGGATTTCCTACAGTACACTGTGTTGTGACATTAAAACAGGAAAGACCGGGGGCGGGAAAACCTGGTGTTGGGTTAAAATCATTAAGAACTGGACAATTGTGGTAAGTCAGCCAGATATTATTGTTTATTGCTGTTGCTGAAAAAAATCCAATCAGGTTCAATCCAGTTTCCATAAACAAGTGTTGTTATTAGAGTTTATGAACACGATTTATCATCACACAGTTTAACAAAAAACCTTTTCATGAGAATTTTATTTTAATTCTAGGGGAGATTGCAGGTTTCCAAATAGGAGGATATTTTCTATTTGATGTGACGCTACAGCCATAAAACAATGGGATCTTGGTTTTATTTTAATATTTCACTTAATATCAGTGTGATGGAGCTTCAGTGAAGCTGAGACACAGCATGGATGTGACTCTGTCCCACAGTCTGGAATTTTCTTGTTGTTTTTCTTCTTTACTTAAGTAAATAATAACACGCTTCCAGAAAGTATCCAGAAGCTGTTCCAGATCAGAGTAAATATCAACTGAGAGGGATTTGTATGTTCAAAAAAAAAAAGGCAAGAACAAATGTAAAACAAACATGTATAACAGCAAAAGGTGTAAATTTATGGAATAATTTAGAAATAGAAATGAAATCATGTAATACGCGTAATAGATTTAAAAAGCTATTTAAAAATAATATTATTAGTAAATATAAAACAAAATTATGAACACTAGTGTATTTATGAACTGCCCTGGACCCCTTTGTATGTATAATATACATATATTTTGTTTTTGTATCTTTCATTTACTTTATTTCATTATTTTAAGTGAACTGACAAAAGCTAAGTAATGTAAGAAGGACAGGCAAAATAAGCTAAGGCTTCAGCCTATACCTTTTCGGTCAGTGTATATTTGTATATATCATATATTTGTTTTGGTTTTCCAGTACTGAAAGGAAATGAAATATTATTTATTGTTTAAAAACATATGTATAAGATATTGTCTATTTATATCTTTATTTCCCCCTGGGGGACAAATAAAGTATGATTGATTGATTGATTGATGTGTATTTGATTTCTGCAAGTTGAAAATGACCGAAATAAAAAATTCACACTTCACACACACACACTTCTAAGTTACTTAAGGGAAAATAACTTGAGGGAAAATCTGAATTTCAGGGGTTAATTTGGAACAACATAAAATAAAATAAATGCATAAATTAATGCATGGACAAACAAATGAATGAATGAATTTCTCGTTGTTTCTCAGACAGATAATTGTCTTCCTCTGACTCGATGCCGGGGAGTGAACCGTAAACACAGCAGCAGTCGGTGTCGTTGTCATGGTAATGTGACATCACCGTGTGCTGTTACATGTCCCTCATATTTCTACGTCGTCTGCGCCCACGCCCTTGCACCCTTACGCACTCACACATTTCTTACTGATTGCACAGGTGACGTCACCTGAAGTGTGTGAGGTGTGAGGGCTCGGGCTGGACACTGGAATTAGGTCACGTTGTGTCTAAATTTGGCACAGGCCTGTCCTCTTGTACACTGACAGCCCACGTTTTGTTGATATTTACGGGCAGAAATGCGTGAATGACGCAGATGGTGCTGATAGAGCGGCATTTGTTTGTCATTTTTGGCTTTGAAATTTCTTTTGTTTCTTATTGTTAGACTAATGACATTATTATGATTAGAAACATTATTTTTAATCTTCCAGAAGAGTAAGGTGAGGTAAAAAAAAAAAAAAAAAAAAAAAAAAACAGTAGGTAATATGAAACATAAGTTGAATTTTCACAGGAATACTGTAAATATATGGATCATTTATATAATTTGGTTAATTTACTGACTTGAAGATCATTTACATCTCATCTCTAAGCTCTCCAAGGGTCGAGCTCATCAAGTTTTTCTGACAAACAGAGCAACAGCTATCATTCCCCCGAGGGCAAAGACTGAGGGGACGTCAGCGAAGGCGAGGTAAACCACCAAAAGTATGCGGCAAACTTATCCGGCTGCCACATTGTCCTCTGGTCTGTCGAGGCTGCAGCATTGCATTCTGGTCTATGTGCTGCTCCTGACGGTCCTCCTCCACAATGGATTTCTCCCTGTATGATTGTTCAGTGTTGCTGTGAAGTTGCGGCCCCATAAGAAAAGCCTTTGCTCTTTGACTGTGAGGGACTGACACCACCAACATCATCAGGTGCACATTAACAGTTAATGTGGATTTTTTCGTCAAACATCTCCAAGCATCATCTTCACGATGATAGAAAATGGCCTCAGACGTCTCATGAAGTCAGTAAACTGAACCAGTGGTTGGCAACAGCAAACTTCATGGCCATTTCTAAATTCTTTCCCAATTTTTAAGGTGTTTTTTTTTTTTTTCCATCAAGTAACTTCGCCAAGGGCAGCAGCTTGTTGGAGTGAAGAAATTTGGAAAGTTTCTTCGTGGCTGTGCGGCTGTGGGGTTTTGGAAACTTTTGAACCTTTCAGTCACAGGCCTGTCTCTGTGACTACGCCACAACCGAAGATGTCTCTATCTGCTCGTCTCTGACATGCCTCCAGGTTACATTTGATAACAGGAGCTGACAAAAGGAGCACATATTTGCATAATCAGCTGACAGGCCTTTATATTCCATCGAGGTGCCCGAGGGAAAAATGTTTGCAAAAATGCGACTGTAAGACACCAAGTTAAAAGCATTCTTCTGTTTACATGCCTCAGATTTTCCAAATGTCCAAAGACGGCCTTCTGCTGAATTACCCAGGTGAATGCCACATAGCATCCATGCTTCACAAGCTCAGGCTTTAGCTGTAGGATGTTGTTTAGCACAGGAGAGGGCAGCATTGGCCAGCGCATGCCTCAGGTGAGCAGTGACAGGTTGCAGAGCAAGAACCAGCGTTGGTGTCAAGGAACTTTTGGTGCAACCGGATGAAGACGTGCTGTCCTTGAAATTCAACAGCTGCAATGCTCTGGTAGCTTACACTGGTGGTTTAGAAAATGACTGATATTGTAATGGACCTACTGGACATCATTCAGCACCGCCTGCCTTGTCACTGCAGCGTTCAACATGTACAGTGACGTTATGTGCCTTTCTGTGCTGGCTCACGCACATTCAGAGCCCAGTGTGTAGCCATGGTGACCACAGCTGCATTATGGGCAACGCCTCGTGTCGGTGAACCACCTGACGTGCTCAGCAGCGATATCATCCTCAACCTGTTGGTTAAAGCAGCAGTAAATGCCACACTCGAGTTTCTGTTGGTTTCCCTTGGACATTTATGGAGAATTTTGTTTTCATGACCATGTTGATGACGGGAGTTTGTCTCGAGCTACAGAAGTTCTGGGAAATGCAAGCCGTGGCCTGGTTTGCTCAAACAGAGGCCGACCATGTTCACCGGCTCCTCCCTCTGCACAGCCTGGGTGATGCCAAACCTTCTGAGCAAATGGACAGCATGGTAGCTTTTCTGGGAAACACCATCCCTGCGTTCCAGTACTCATACTACCATACTATTTAGTAGGGAAAAAGAAGAATTAGTATGTCCCAATACATAGTATGTCAGATGCAGTATGCCAAGAGTACCAGGATGTTCTACTACAACCGGTCAGATTTCACAGTATGGATTTCAGCATGCTGCTCTGGCCATTCTGACCCACAATCCTTTGTGCAGCGGACGTTACGTTGCACTGACTGAGCTGCATGTACAAGCCACGCCCACATACGGAAGACAAGAAAACACACATATCACATAAAACTCGCTCAGTGACAGCAGAAGCGACAGGAAGACAGAAGATCAGAAATATGGCAGACGACAGCGCAGACAACAGCACCAGCATTTTGACAACAACATTCAAATGTGGCGCTACGGACGGAAGTGAGCAAGAGGGTCGGACTTCAGGGACGATGTATGTAGTGTGTCCCAATAGTATGCATACGCACGCATATTTCATACTAAAGTACATACTTTGTAAGTACATACTAAAAGTAAAAAATAGAAGTATGTCATTTGGAATGCAGGGCATGGCATCAGCTGAGACACCATCTCTGGGCAGCGGTTTCCCATTCTCCACCAAGTCGCCTACCTCTTACTCAGCTTTCGGCCCATCCAGTGCCCCAGCCGTCTGCCGGATCTCTTTCTGCCATCAACGGCGTCGTCTTCAGGCGTTCAGTGGTCCACACACCTGGACAGCATCAGGATTTTTGGACCACGACCTGCTGAGTCGTGGTCCGAAAATCCTGCATGCTGTCAGCGGAGCATGTGTTCATCACTTCGTCCTCAATGTCCTCTCTACCTCCTTACATCGGCCTGTTCTGCATCCTGATAACCACAGAACAAGTCGGCTCACCTGGACTTGGACTGTCCCGTATGGTGACAGGGGTGCCTCATGCCCCGCCCCCCACGGCCCCTACCACATTACCTCTTCCCGTTTGGGTGAATTCTTGGGGGACACGTAATGGAGCTATGGACATAATTCACCATAGCCTGTCATTTGTTGTTAAGTTCGACATGTACAGTTGTGTGAAGTGCTCCTCTGTGTTGACTCGCTCATGTCAAGAGCCCAGCGGTCCACTTCCCGTTCCTCACGACGGGTTGATGAGCCGAGTGGAGGAGGACGGATGTCAATCAAACCCTGAGCCGTGTTCTGATTGGATCACTCCACTCTTACATGTGGAAGTAGCTTTTAATCCCCAGAGAAAAAAACAGCTGGTTCGACTCAGGAGAAATCAGCTAATAGAAAAGACTTCAGATTCTCACAGTTTCATGTTTTCTACAGCAAACGATGACAATAAAACACATTTTAATGAAAAATTACAAATCGGAGTTTACCATCCCTAAAAGATTTAAGTACTTTAGCTGTCTTTATGTATGTTTCCCCTTCCTTTTTCTTTCTTTCTTTCTCTCTACCTTGGTCAGTTGGCCCTGGGTAACAGAGATGACTGAATAATGACAATAAGAAAATGCAATGATAACTAACATATCTCAGTTAACCATCCCTTTAAAGCCTCAGTTCCAGTTGCAAACTATGATAATGATAAAAATAAAGAAAATCTGGAGTTACAGTGCTCTGCTCAGCGGCAGCATGATGCAGAAAGCCGTCGTCGGTCCTGTCACCAGTCACATCAGTTACCTCTCATTGTGGCCGGTGCCAACACGAACTGTAGCCTCAGTGAGACGCTGCACTCAGTATCGCTGCCTACTCAGTATGCAGCTGCTTCACTCTTTAGCTGTACTGTACCTTAGGCTAATTTCTCTCCGTTCAACATTTGGTGTGTGTGTGTGTGTGTGTGTGTGGGTGGGTGTGTAGGTGTCTGTCTGTGTCTGTGTCTGTGTGTGTATGTGGATACAACCTACGCCTGTTTAAGTGCCAATGTTTACCTTAATTTGTTTTAATCACTAGAAAAAGATCTGTCTCCCCCCTGGCAGAGAGAGAGGAGAGAGTGTGAGAGAGAGTGTGTGTGTGTGAGAGAGAGAGAGAGAGAGAGAGAAAGAGAGCGAGAGATAACTCCACAAGCCAACTTCGCTCTCCTGCCAGAAGCTTTTAGGGGATTAAAAACAAAATGGTCTCATCTCCTTGGAAAATCCCTCACCGTTTGCACATTATACACTGTTAAGTGTCAAGCCAGAGGGCTTCATTGCACAGTCCATCACTGTATTTGTTTTTCACACCAGCTGAGCCTCATCTCTGCGGTCTTTGTTTCTGTTAACTTGTTGCCTTATTCATTATTTTTCACCTGAGTGAAGAGCTTACAGTCTCCTTTATGATTAGGCTTGTTAACCCAGCAAAAGCGATTGCCTCGGTTTTCAAAAATCCACCGTGATCCTGTTGAAAAAAAATACCCCAGCACAACAGGGGGGTGTTTGTCTCTTAATTCCTGGAAAGCCGACTTCTACTTTGTCCCTCGGTCGAGTTTTTGATGCCATTTGTACTTTTCGTTACCCAACTCGCTCTCTCTTCTTTCGTCTTGATCTAATGTTTCTTTGTCCCTCGAGGCTGCGATGTTCGATAAGCCTCTCAGGTCCTCACAGATTGTACCTTTTCCTCTTATCTCTCTCACTGTTTCTTTGTGTTCCCCTGCTTTTTTTAGAATCTTGTTTGGGTGTGCAAATCAGCTAAACCTCAACCTTTTTAAATGTATTTTTTTTTCTTCTTTTTCCTGGAAGTGCAAGGTCTTCATTTGCTGTTTGTTCACATTTGCTTTGCCAACAGCTCGAGGCCTGTTTCCTTTGAGTTTGATCGCTGCAGAAGCAGAAGGGAGACATCAGCCGTCCGCTTTGATGTGGAGGTTTCTCGTCACTAGCGAGATTTTTACTTGCGCTCTGTAGGCCGAACGCAAAACCATGCAGCTACAGCATGAAATGCAAAAATCTCTGTCTTAAAAGGACATTCATATTCTTCTAGTGCTAAAGGACCAAACCAGTGGTTTTGAATGTTTGGCCCATTTACCTTCGTTTTACATTGCTGCAAGCCATTTTGCAAGTGATATAGGGGCACTAAAGGTTTCATAACATAGAATAAAAATCTATTCATTTTCAAATTTGAATTTTTGGTTCAAACAGCCACCTTATAATGTTCTGCTTCTGCATCTGACAAAGTCGTCAACATTCATAAACCACACAGCTGATGGAAAGCTGTGGAAAGCAAAACGTTTTCCCGGGGACTATTTTCCCTGGCGGAGGGAGTGTTTCTGTCTGCTCCCGATTCAAGTCATCAAAACCCAACAGTGCTGCTGTTTTTAGGAAAGATCATGTGGAGGACTTTATTCTGGTGCTGGAATACTGGTGTGAAGAAAGTCTGAAGTCTCTGAAAGGTCATTTTCATATCGTAGTGGAATGAATGGAAGCCAGCAGCTGGAGGAAAGGGAAAGGAAAAGCTTATACATTTTAGATATTAGGCTAAACATACAAAATCAGTATAGTAGTATAGTTCTCTAAGTCCTTGATTTTCTCCAAACAAGGGAAAAAAATGAGAGAATTCCACTTGTTTTCCAGTGTAATTTCACTTGTTTCAGTAAGTTTTCTGGGAACAAGTAGAAATGTGTTGAAACAAGACAGAATGAGGCAGATCAGCCACTAGGATCAAGAAAATGACACTTGATTAAAAAAAAAATTCTGGAAACAAGTTGATCAGGGCTGGTGGGAAACAGGTGGGATTATCTCATCCCACTTTTTTTTTTTTTTTAACTTTGAAGAAAAACAAGTTTTTAACACTGAAGATGAGACTATATTACTTGGTAAAGACGCAATTTTAAACAGGGTATTTTCTTCGAATCAGAAAGCTACATATGCTGCAAGTGCATTGGCACACACACACACACACACACACACACACACATGCATGTACCCACCTATATACTCGCACACACACATGCATCCTCATAGTTACCATGCACACATTACTGTTCACATAGGCATGCACACACATGCATGCATGAACACACACACACTGGCATGCATGCGCGCACAGTATACATATGCAATAACATGTGCACAGTGAACAAACACACATATACACTTGCACACAGACACACACAAACATGCATATGAACATACTGTTTGTCCTTGCATGCACACACACCTATTCACAGGCTCATAGACACACACCAGACACACACCAGTACACGTACACACACACAAATGTGTATGGATACACTAGAACGGGCTGATTATTAGCTCCAATAATTGTTCTTTTCCAAATTATCACTGTCCTGCTGCCCGAAAAGAGAAACGACTCCTTTTCTGAGATCATTCTGCCCCCTCCTGCGTCTAGTTTAGTGCCTGCAGAGAAATATTTGCATTAACATTGAAATTTGATATGCATTAATTTAAATCAAATCCTGCATTTCTGAGAGGTTATTTTATTAAACACATACTCATTAAAACGCAGTTATGTGTTTAAAACTGATCTTTTTCCATTTACAGTAATTATGTTGTTTATTGTTTCCTTTTTTAATGGGTTGTGAATATCTGTTCTTGTCTTTTAATCACCCCTCTAATGCATTTAAATATTTTATCAAGGGCCCATCCAGGCACAAACATTGCAAATTAGCTTACTGCTATAGGCCAAATGTATTTGGAATCAGACTGTTTTGTAAAGATCCTCTGTGCCACATCCGCCAAACTCAACTCCAGCGGGCCAGATCAGGCCCATAGCATAATTAGATCATAATTATATTGTAAGCGCTGTCACAAACACGTCTGGTTGCTTGTAGGTTTTGTTCAGTTGTCACACACACGCTTTCCAAACACAAAAAGTCTTTCTCCTTTTGATTCCTCTGCTCACCTGCCCAGCCTCTCCGGAGGGCGCACGTTTCAGCCTCTCAAACAAAACTCAAATGTATCAGAATAACGAGGAGCTCAGCCGTCCTCCGCTGGCCCCAGTGTGTGTGTGTGTATGTGTGTGTATGTGTGTGTCCCGGCTCCGGCTCACTGCTGCATGAAAGGAGAGAACCTAATTAAACAACAGGTAACACTTGGGCCAATTAAGCCCTCGCTGGTGCTGCTCCTGTGAGCCGCTCACACCCAACTCCCCCCTGCAGCTGAGACCACACACTCACACACACACACACACACACATATACACACACCACCACCACCACCACCACCACCACAAATATCTGGACTTCTGACGACTTTTGATTTTCTATTCATACTGGCGCCTGGTTCCATATCGCCCACAATGCAAATACTACAAATCCCAACATGCACTGCAATGTCCTGCGCTATCAGCCCCTCAAAACACCTGTGTTTGTTAGCAAGAACGATAAACCTGTCTTTCTCATATGTGGAGCCGATCTGAGACATTATGAGAACCTGCCTATATTTTAATACTTTGTTCTAATTTGGCACCAAATGTGTTTTAACATGAAAATATTAGTTTTATTTTGTAGATGGATTGGGGTGCCAGTGATATGCATGTATGATTTAAAATATGTTTGACTGATTTCTCCTCAGCCAAATATCAGTTGTCTGGTTAATTTGGATTCCATTTTTTGGTTTATTATTATTTTGATTCTATGTGAAAATACTAGTCATTTGAATGGATTCAGGGTTTGGCTTGCAGATACAATATGCCAGAAAAAACAGGAATGATGCAGTCGAATCTTTTCATGTAATTTTCTTTTGGCTTTTAGATATGTTTGTTTTGTTTTATTTTTTGGGAATGATTCGTGTGAAGTTTGTGTTTGTGTATGAATCATTATTTTTACACAGAATTTGATCAAAATAATACGCACTTTGGGTCATAATCATTCAAAATATGATGTAGGCCCTGGTTGGCCCTCAAATTAGATGTGATTTTTAGGATTGAGTTTGACATCCTGCCTGAGGCATGGCCCTCAGTTCGGGGTTTGTTCACCTGTGTGTGTTTCGTGTCTGAAGTTCAAATCTGGCTGATAAGTCGACATACCTGCATCTGATTGATAATCTGAACCAACCAGGACATAAGGCAGAGGGGCACCTGAAGTCTGAAGTGGGGTGTACATCGTGCAGTTCAGGGCGAACGATGACCAACGTGGAAGAAACGTGGCGATATCTTTGTTAGTTGGTCCAAAATGGTGATCCTACATCACACACTGAGAAAGGTTCAAAGATGGCTGCTGTCACGATCTTGCGACCAAAGATAGTCTGGAACTAAATTCTGACAGTGTTAGAAATTCAGGACAACATCTCACAATGTTCTTTGGATTTTTCTCCAAACACATTAATATAACCGGGTTCTTGTTTCGCTTCATTGTTTACCTCTGCAGCGGCGCAGACGGATGATGTACGCTGATGACATTCTCTTCTATATTGACTTGTGTTGGCTATAAGATTAAGTCGGTGTGATCATTTAACAGTCGACATACATCAAACTGGATGTTGTACCCAAATTTATTAGCTCCATGTCGCACAGTGTGGCCTGCAATAAACTTATAAGACTGTTGAAACCTCACAGTCCATTAGACACCCATCATGTTGCTCTGTTTCTCTTAAGTTTAGTATTACACTTTTCATTTTGCCGTTTTAACTCTTTTGTTTTCGTTTGTGTGGGTTTTTGTTTGGCCACCTTAAAGCCATTTTGTGCTTGCTGTTTTCTTTAGATTATGGTTAATGAACACTGTTCCTCTTTTGTACAATAAATCCCTTTTTTTTGTCTTCTTTTCTCCCCCAGACAGCTACTAGACACCCACACAGCTTATTTATCTGTTCCTATCACATAAACATAAAATAATTGGATAAATTATTGGTACAAATTCTGATAATTCATGTCATTTCTGCAAAGTCCATATCTGTCAATCTGCACAAACACACACACACTAACAGCGATGACACACACTAAATTCAGCCTCCCTATTCTTCCTTACACAGTTATTTGAAATGAAATCTATTGTTGGCATCAGCGCAGCCGAGCCTGACGTCTCCAACAGTCCAGAAACAAAAGGCGGCAGCAGCAACAATCTGCACAAATAAAGACTAACGTGGTTTGAACCGACGACCACCCAAATAAAGCAAAGCTGTCTCATATCTCCTCCGACGGGACTGCCGGCCGGTCCGGTTCACCTGCCGCCGCCCTGTTGCTCCTGTCTGGCCAGGAAATTACACAGCAGCGCCAACAGTGACTGTACAAAAGGAGAAGACATGCACCAGTCTGCCACTGTGCAGCAGGAGCACAAATGTCATGTTTCTGAAAATGTTTTCCTCTCCTTTTGTGGCAGGTCTGTAAGGAAGTGAGAGTCAAAAAAAAGGCTGAGGCATGGACTGGAATATAAAAGGTGGATAAAAAAAAGAAAGCACTCTGAGAAAAGTTAAAACCCTCCATTCAAAATGTGGCTTAAAATAATAACCTGTCACATTTTTCACTAAATAAAGTAAATTTGCTATTTTAGTAAAGTGAGTCAACCTGTTTCCAGTTCATAAATCTTTTCCATTGTCTGTTCTAAGCGCTCGGGGGCCGGTGGCTCTTTCCTGCAGCACAGAAACTGATGAGTTTTTTAGCCGTTTGGAATAAACAGGGGAAGAAGAGCTGGGTAGCTGGGTAGCATTGCCTTTTGTGTCAAGATTCATTCATTCAAGAGTCATTGGCTTCTGCCTGTTGTCATGTCAAAAGTATCGATCCGTTTGCTTCAGTGTGGCTGGACTCATCAGAAGACGCTGAGCATTTTGGTGGTACATGTGTGTGTTTGCAGTTTGACTTGGAGTTTTTCACGTCCGTCCAGCCGGAGAGACATTTCAGTCCCGCGGGGAAAACATGACAGCTTGTGGAGCCTCGCTCTTGCACTCTTGTCTCGATGGTAACCGTGGTAACACATGATTCAGCACCGTAGTGCTCTACTCTGCCCCAACCTCGACCCTAACCGCACCCGCGAGAGTTTAAACCTGGATTTGTGACAGTTTTGCAAATCTAGGGTTACCATCTGAGGCACGGACACTGTGTCGAACGCTAACTTTACTAGAACTACATCCTCTGTTGTTGCAGCGTTGCATTCTGGTCTACGTGCGGCTCCTCTCCGTCCTCTTCTACGATGATTTTTCCTCGTTTCTCATTCTCGTGACGTTTGGTTTCTGATGTCTGCTGGAAACATCTGGACATGACATGCACCAAATAATTCAGTCTCTTCTTTTAAACTGCATCACAATGCGCATTTCTTATATAACCTCATGTTAAGATGTATTGTATTTTATCATGATTATTTTAAATAATCTCCTCACTGTGAGTGTTATTCGTATTCCGGTTCCATTTAAAATGTCTGTTTGCTGTTACGATGTTCATTATCTTTAATTTTAATGTTTAGTCATGTTCTAATCATTTTTCAAATATTGTTTTGTTATTTATTCAATCCTGCCGCCTGCAAAGCAAATTGACAACCTTGTTTTAAATAAGTTCTATAACAATAATACATACCGAGAAATTCAGGTCACATCACAAATACCTGTTTTTATTTTTTCCACAGTGTGAAAGTGTTTTGTTGTGGCTTTCTGCCTTTAAGCCTCCAGGCTGGAAGTCAAAAAGTGCATCGCTTCATGTTATTTATTTTTTTTGGTCAGACTGACACATAACAAAAGGATTTAGATGTTCACAAGGTGGCCGGGACACAGGCGTCTGTGTGGCAGTTTCCACCTCAGCGTGTTTCTATTCTGTTTCGGCCTTTCATGTCAGTTTAGTTCAGAGAGGGGGAGAGAGAGTGAGTGAGAGAGAGAGAGAGAGAGAGAGAGAGAGAGAGAGAGAGAGAGAGAGAGAGAGAGAGAGAGAGAGGAATGTGTAAGACGAGATGAGAGCTGCAGTTTAACAAACCACAGCGTTTGGACACAGTATGTTGCCACTGTACTGCAAGAGAGGCCTGGTCACATCAAGGTTATTGTGCACTGGAGGTGGGCTTTTTATTGATGAGAGGCACGCACGCACACACACACACACACACACACACACCACACACACACACACACACACACAAAGGATGCATACAGCCATACATACATGATGCACACACAAATGGTGCAGCATGTGTCTGTGTGACCTATTATTCTGCACAGACTGTTGTCTACGCATCGCTGTGTTGCCTGAATGTGTGTATCTGAGTGTGTGTGTGTGTGTGTGTGTGTGTGTGTGTGTGTTTGTGTGTGTGTGTGTGCGTGCTCTAAGAAAGGGTCCTTTGCCAAACAGTGAACGGCCCATCTGTTTCATCCTCGGGAGCCTCACACTCACACTGAGAGAGAGAGAGAGAGAGAGAGAGAGAGAGAGAGAGAGAGAGAGAGAGAGAGAGAGAGAGAGAGAGAGGGAGAGAGAGAGAGAGAGAGAGAGAGAGAGAGAGAGGGAGAGAGAGAGAGGTTGAAAGAACGAGGTAGAGATGAATGAATGTTCTTGCGTACTGTTTCACACCCAGAGAAGCTAATGCACTGGGAGTCCCACCGAGCCAGCATTACTGCACACTCAGGAGGCAGGATGGCTTGTTGCATGTGTGTGTGTGTGTGTGTGTGTGTGTGTGTGTGTGTGTGTGTGTGTGTGGCAGTGCAGCAGTGCCACCCATAGCCCAGGCTGCGGCACTGCACCTCGCTGTATCTTGAGCTTTCATTCAATTCAGTTCATTTATGTTCAACTCAATGAGCTTTAATGGCATTAAGTGCCATTCACTGTATACAGCCGAGGGCTGTTGATCAATAAGTACTGATCAATAATGACATGAATCAATTTGATAAAAGAGATCATTTGCATAATAGCAGGTAATAATAACAATACACACAGAATAAAGATTAATGGGATTATTGAGGAAAATATACCACAGACTACAGTAGAATAAAAAATTGAAGATATAAAGTAGAAGAAAATGGAGCACAGTTATGCTTTTCCCTGCATCCCTCCCTCCTTTCTCTTTTCTTTTCTGTTATGTTCTTTTGTTTTCACCTGAGATGCCCTCTCATGTCTCTTTTCTTTTCTTTTTTCTTTTCTTCCTCCCATCTTATAGTTTCTTCTCCTTTTGTTTCTTTTTGCTGCTTTAACTTTTTTCTTGTTTCTTCTCTCTGTCCTCCCTAACCTCCTTTGATCTCTCTTTTCTCTCTTTTCTCTTGTCTCTGTCTGCTCTCTCCTCCACCCTCATCCTCTTTTCTTCTCTTTTTTTCACCTTCCATCGTTCCCTCCACCTCTTCCTTTTTCTTGTTTCTTGCATTCTGGTGACGTTTTTTTTTCTTTCTTTCTTTCTTTCTTTCAGCAAATAACTATGGTAACACAATACAGTTACTATGTCTTTTCCATTTTTCTGCGGAAACTTCTTGTACTTGAAAATGACAAATTCGGAAAACAGTTTATTATTTTCTATGTAGGCCCTTTATAACAATGAAAAAGGGCCTTAAAATGATTCAAATTACCAAATCACCATCTGCAAAGCCTGTGCATGTGCCAAATGGGAGCAGGTCTAAATTTCATTACCACTAATATAAAGACTAATAATATCATAATATAAAGCTGTTTTCTGCAGCATAACGAGACCTTAAGCATGATTAAAACATTTTTTGGTCTAAATCGAGTAATAAACTGACTCATCCAAGTCACAGGTAAAACACAGGCAGAGGTGCTGTAGTGGTGTTTTCAGTGAAGAGGCTTCATGGTAACCGTGGAGACCGTGGCATTTTTGGCGCAGGTTATTTTACTGGCAGCAGTGACAGCACAGCGACGAGATTTTTGTGTGTGTGTTTGTCATAAATATGGTAAACGGGCGGGTCGGGGAATTTGTACGGCAGGAAATTGGGAGGAAGAGCTGGGGAAGAGTGCTGGGAACGTTGCTGTGCTCTGTGGGGACTCTCTGGCCTTGCTCAGAGGAACTGCGGCAGCACACAGGGGCTGGGGCGGCTGCTGCTAACCGGCTGCCAGTCTCTCAGTTCTGGTGTTGTGTTGATCCTCTGACCTTTTCCTCTCTGCCTCATACAGCAAGGTGGATGGACTGACTCCCTCACTAAGCCGTCACATCCATCAGCCCCAATTACCAGGCCTGGAGGGACCTGACACACACACACACACACACACACACACACACACACACAAGTAGATAGACTCAAACTAACACACTCCCAGTTAGAAAAACACACCATGTTGGTTGCACCGGGGAAAAAAGTCATTCAAACAAACACAGACACACACAGTCCCTCGCACTTCAGTCCAGTGCCTCCAAATTAAGAGTCCAGTCGTCCGCCTACAAATTAAGAGTCCAGTTTCTGAATAGTTCATCCATGTCAGGACTCGTCCTCCCCGTTCCATCTCATCCCATCCCGGCTGCATCTTTTTTCTTTTTGCTTTCAGACACCTTTCACCAGCATTTAACCCCGCTGAAACCTGAGCAACTTGAACTCATTTCTTTCAAAAATGTGGGCGAAAAGCTGGATAAGCAAATTAGCAAAAAAAAAAAAAAAAAAAAAAGATCTAAAAATGAACAAAAAATGAGTAAAAATTAGCTAATAAATTCACAAAAGAAAATTATTAGAAAATTACCAGATTTTTTTTTTTTTTAATTTTTGCTATAATTTTACTGTGATTTTCTTATAATTTTAAAATATTTTAATATTTAAATATTTTTATAAATATTTTTTAAATAGTCCAGTGATTTTGCTCATGTTTCAAGTTGTTGGTATATACACACAATACAAGCGTTTGATATATTTTTATGGTTTAAAACAAGTTTTACTCCTGAACATCCTGTCTTCCTCACTTTTGCAATAATGGTTACATCTTTACATAAATACAGACACACACACACACACACACACACACACACACACACACGCTGACCTCAGTGAGCAGCTGACCTCAGTGAGCAGCTGTCTCCCTGCTGTTCTCTGATTAAGCCACGGCTCTTTAGTGTCACATTATGAACACCCACACTCACCTCAGAAAATAACCACGATGTCAGCGACTCAACTCAAAGTTCCTCCTCAGTGCCTGTGGACTCGCACTGCACTCACACTGCACTCACACTGCACTCACACTGCACTCACACTGCATTCACCATGCATTCACACTGCACTCACACTGCATTCACCATGCATTCACACTGCACTCACACTGCGGCTGGTGGGTCCCAACACCTCTCTCTCTGTCAGAACTGCAAACAGCTTTGTTGGACCAATCAAGTCAGTTTTATTAGAGGTTTTTTTTTTTTTTAAAATCTGAAACTAGTTCAGTCAGAGCAGACACCCAAAAATAATAATATAAAAATGTAAAAATAAATTAAAAAATAAAAATATAAACAATAAAAGAATAAAAAATTAAAGAATAAAATATAAAATATATAAACATATAAAAAATAAATAATGTGTTAACTGTCAGTTAAAAAAAAAAAAAGACGCTAAATTTGGATATTATTCCAGCTAACAATTACAACAATTTAAAAACAATTTTTAAAAAAAGACAGACCTAAACTGAGACCAATGCTCACTGCTGCCCCTTGACACGTGCAATTAATACAGCGTCAAATATTGGACACTTACACATAGACAGTATATTATATAGTATAATACATTAGTGTATCATATAGTGTGTTATTTATCTAACCCAGTTTATGACACTCTGATGAAGGTAAAAATGTAAAAACATGTTGGTGGGTGACCAGAATAAATAATATACTGTATATGTATATACAGTGTATGTTTACTGTATATACTGTGCATTTTTTTTTTAAACAACAGCCACAATGGTAATGTATTAATTGTCAGCAGGAGTGATCCCGAACTTGAACGGGACGTGCAAACAAGCAGAAGCAGTGCCACAATAGCAGGAGTGGTAAAACGCAGGCTTCTTAAAAAACAAACCAAACTAAAACTCACACCAAAACTAAACAAAAATTAAGTATTAATAAAAATAAATAAATAAATAAATAAACTGAAACTAGCAAATCCGCTCTGGACACTAAATGAGACTGAACAGAATGGAATAAATAAGAACTAATGAAAAATGTAAAAGTCTGCTGGAGGGTTCACTGCTGTTCCACTGAGCTCAAGTGAGATCTGAGGTTAGTGTAAGAGGGTTATTACACACCTACACACATACACACACACACTCTCCGGGCCCGGCTCCTCCCAAGCACGTAATGGAGGTTAAAAGAAATGATTACAGCAGGGTAGAACAGCTAAAAAGCCCATATTATAAATAGCGAGCTGGCAGAGATAGATTTAGTGTAGCCCACCTTTTCCCCTCCGGGCTTTCTGTTGTGTTATGATTGAGCTGGCAGAGAAAGCTCATTATGGACGCAACATCAACTCAGTCACAGATTTAATAGATCCCATGGCCTAATAAGCGCCATCGATCATACTTAGAGTGTAGCATTATTTAAAGCAGCTACATTTCCTTAGCTGTGGCCAAGACGTGCACAAACTCCCTCACAACACAAAGACGAGTCAGGCTCGCAGGGCCCGGCTGGATTTTTTTAAATTTAATTTCAGCAACATGCAGTCCAGGTGCACAGGACACATCCATGCATCATGCTGCTTCTTATTTTTTAATTTTTTTTTTGCATGACAAAAACACTCCCAAACGAGGTGACTAGGTGTGACACAAACAGAGCAAGTCGTTGTTTTTCTTTGGTTTTTAAAAGACAAAGAAAGCCGCCAGACACAACATCTGTCGCAACAGCCTATCCCGAGGAAATGAACAGAAATAGAAGCCATTTTGCCACCAAACACGCTTCACACTAAGCTCACCCTGCGACAGGCAATCGGACAAACAATAGAGCAATTTCACTCTCAATCTCCCCCCCCAAATTACATGAAAGACAAATTTTGTCGTCCTCGGCTGCAGCGGCGAGCTGTCCTGTTTCCATAGCGAAGGATAATGAGCTAATTAGGATATGAGGTTGACCTGGGAATGCTGCCTGAATGCTGCCGCTAAATCTAATTCATGTGTCATGCTTTCATTCTGCCACGCCGCTTTGATGTTCGAATGAAACTGTAAAACTGGACCCCGCACACAAAACCGAGGAGAAAAGAAGGGAAAAATCGGGTTTCGGTGTTGTTCTGTGTTCAAATTAGCCCGCCGGCTGCACCAGAATACGGCAGTGGCGGCGGCGGCCCTCGGCCCGTTCCAGATTTGAGGCGACCTGCGCGGCGGCATGACAATTTGACATTAGCTCTTGGCTTTGAAGATCAGGTTTCCATTAGAATGGCAAGGTGCAGGGGTGCAAGTCATTACACGCCGCTGATAAAAGTTGTGTGAGAAGTTTAATCACCTTGCATTCGTTCTGCTGCGTTTGTTCAGCCACCAGATTTATGAATAGAATTGATCTTTTTTTTTTTTTTTTTTTTTTTTTTTGTGGTGGGGGGGCAAAACTGCCAGTGGAAAAACACTTGGAGCAGTGCAGCCGACACTGGCAGGATAACTGCTAAAATATGGATGTGTGGTGAAAAATGAAATTATCATC